>NC_137330.1:122193767-122228767 GCF_965287045.1 Carcharhinus amblyrhynchos | reverse complement strand
GAGGGAGATTTTAGCCAAATTGGGGATTGGGAATTTGGAGCTGACTGAGAGGTGCTTATCTTCTGGAGGAGCAGAGAAGTAGATTTACACGGGTGACTCCAGGGCAAGCGAGGTAGAAAGAAATCAAAACTGCCAGCAGGTAAGGAATAGTAAGGGGAGAAAGATGATGGTGGGTGTGGTCTATAAGCCCCCAAATAATAACTGAGGTGGGGCGGGCTATAAACAAGCAAATAATTGATGCGTGCAGAAACGGAACGGTGATAATTATGGGGGATTTTAATCTGCATATTGATTGGATGACCCAAGTCGGACGCAGTGGGCTTGAGGAAAAAGTTTTTGGAATGCTGTCGGGATAGTTTCCTTGTACAGTATGTAACGGAACCAACGAGGGAGCGAGCTCTGTTAGATCTGGTACTGTGTAAAGAGGCAGGTAGAATTAGGGATCTTCTTGTGAGGGATCCTCTTGGGACAAGTGATCACAGTACGATTGAATTTCTGATGCAGATGGAGCCTGAGAAAGTAGGGTCCCGGACCTGCATCCTCTGTTTGAACAGAGGGGAGTACGATAGGATGAGAGCGGAATTGGCGAATGTAGATTGGGGGCGCAGATTGGTTGGTAGGACAGCTGAGGAACAGCGGAGGATTTTTAAGGAGATCTTTTTCGGTACTCGGCAGAAATATATTCCGATGGTAAAGAAGGACTGTAGGAGAAGTGATAACCAGCCATGATTATCAAAGGAAATAAAGGAGAGTATTAAATTAAAAGCTGATGCATTCAGAGAGGCTAAAAATAGTGGGCGATTAGAAGATTGGGAAAAATTTAAAAATCAAAGAATGGCTAAGAAGGTGATAAAGAAAGAAAAGATAGAGTATGAAGCTAAACTAGCTCTACATATAAAAAAATGACAGTAAAGGGTTTTACAAATATATAAAGAGGAGACTGGCTAGAGTGAATGTTGGACCCTTGGGGGATGAGGGGGGATTTAGCGGTGGGCGATGAGGAAATGGCTGAGGCTTTAAATAAGTGTTTTACCTCGGTCTTCAGAGGAGGACACAAATAGTTGGCTGGATATTAAAGATAGAAGGATGGTAGATGAGGGCCTTAATGCGACTACTGTCCCTAGAGAGGTAGTGCTTGATAGACTAATGGGACTGAAGGTAGACAAGTCCCCAGGACCAGATGGAATGCATCCCAGGGTTCTGAAAGAAATGGCTGAGGCAATAGTGGATGCCTTAGTAATTATTTATCAAAATTCACTGGACTTCAGGGAAGTGCCGGAAGATTGGAAAACAACTAATGTTACACCGCTGTTTAAAAAAGGTAGCAGACAAAAGGCAGGGGAATTATAGGCCGGTTAGTTCAATGTCTGTAGTTGGAAAAAATGCTAGGATCCGTCAAAGAAGAAATAGCGAGGCACCTAGAAAAGAATGGTTTGATCGAGCAGACGCAGCACGGATTTGTTAAGGGGAAATTGAGTTTAACAAATTTATTGAATTTCTATGAGGATGTGACGAGTGCGGTCGACAGAGGGGAACCAATGGATGTGGTGTTTTTAGATTTCCAAAAGGCGTTTGATAAAGTGCCTCACAAAAGGTTGCTGCAGAAGGTTAGGGTGCACAGAGTTGGGGGTAAGGTGTTAGAGTGGATAGAGGATTGGCTGTCTAATAGGAAGCAGAGAGTTGGAATCAGTGGGTGCTATTCTGGGTGGCAGTTGATGGCTAGTGGAGTGCCACAGGGATTGGTACTGGGGCCTCAACTGTTTATCATTTACATAGATGATCTGGAGGAGGGGGCTGAGTGTAGGGTGACGAAATTTGCTGATGACACAAAGATGAGCGGAAAAGCAAATTGCGTGGAAAGTCTGCAGAGGGATCTGGATAGGCCAAGCGAGTGGGCGAGGACCTGGCAGATGGAGTACAATGTTAGCAAGTGTGAGGTTATCCACTTTGGCAGAAATAATGGTAGGAGGGATTATTTAAAAGGCAAAAAGCTGCAGCATGCTACGGTGCAGAGGGACTTGGGCGACCTTGTGCACAAATCACAAAAACTCAGTCTGCAGGTGCAGCAGGTGATCAAGAAGGCGAATGGAATGTTGGCCTTTATAGCGAGGGGGATAGAATATAAAAGTAGGGAGGTCTTGCTGCAACTGTACAGGGTACTGGTGAGGCCGCAGCTGGAGTACTGTGTGCGGTTTTGGTCACCGCACTTGCGCAAGGATATTTTGGCCTTTGGAGGGAGTGCAGAGGAGGTTCACTAGGCTGATACCGGAGATGAGGCATTTGGCCTATTAAGAGAGACTGAATAGACTGGGTCTGTACTCGCTGGAGTTTAGAAGGCTGAGGGGGGAACCTTATAGAGACTTAAGATGATGAAGGGGATGGATAGGGTAGAGGTAGAGAGATTCTTCCTGCTTAGAAAGGATAGCAGGACTAGAGGGCACAGCCTCAAGATATGGGGGGGGGGGGGGGGGGGGGGTGCAGTTTAGACCGGAGTTGAGGAGGAGCTTCTTCGCTCAAAGGGTGGTGAATCTCTGGAATTCTCTGCCCATTGAAGTGGTGGAGGCTACCTCGCTAAATATATTTAAGTCACAGGTAGACAGGTTTCTGATAGACAAGGGAATTAAGGGTTATGGGGAGAAAGCGGGAAAGTGGAACTGATCCACTTCAGATCAGCCATGATCTTATTGAATGGTGGGGCAGGCTCGAGGGGCTAGATGGCCTACTCCTGCTCCTTTTTTTTTTATGTTCTTATATAAGTAAGTGACTGGCAAGTAGTTTTTCCTTACTTTTTTTCCCCCCCCCCTCGGCATTATTGTTGTAAATTAAGTTAAGGATTAAGTCATGGCAGGAGAGCCCAGACCCATATCACGCTCCTCGTGTGATATGGGAATTCAGGGACCCTTCTGGTGTCTCTGGCTCCTTCACATGCAAGAGGTGTGCCCAACTGCAGCTACTGTTAGACCACCTGACAGCTCTGGAGCTGTGGATGGATTCACTTTGGAATATCCATGACACGGAGTACATTCACACCAAAGATAAAAATTACTGAGGGACACAGGGAACGTGTGACCACCAGACAGAGGAAAAGAAGAGTCCCCTGTGGTCATCTCCTTCCAAAATAGTATTCCATTCTGGATATTGTTGGGAGAGATGGCTCACTGGGGAAGGTGTCTGCAGCCAGGTTCATGGCACCATGGCTGACTATGATGCACAGGAGGGCAGCAAAAAAGTGACACAGCATAGTGATAGGGGAATAGAAAGGTGTTTCTGTGGATGCAAACAAGACTCCAGGATGGTACGTTGCCTCCCTGGTGCAAGGGTCAAGGATGTCTCGGAGCAGCTGCAGACATTCTGGAGAGGGTAGTGAACAGCCAGCTGTTGTGATGCATATAGGCAAAAAAAGGACTGAGGTCCTACAAGCTGAACTTTGGGAGTTAGAAGTTAAACTAAGTAGGACCTCAAAGGTAGTAATCTCAGGATCACAACCAGTGTCACATGCTAGTCAGGATAAAGATAAAAATATCAGGATAGCGGAGATGAATCTGTGGCTTGAGAGATGGTGCAACAGAAAGGGATTCAAATTCCTGGAACACGAACCATTTCTGGGGGAGGTGGGACCAGTACAAATCGGACGGTCTGCAGTTGGGCAGCACTGGGACCAATGCCCTCAGGGGAGTGTTTGCTAGTGCTGTTGGGGAAGATTTAAACTAATGCAGCAGTGGGATGGAACTCGTGCAAAAGTCAAATGGAAGTGGGGACAGAAACAAAAGGCAAAAGGGAAAAAGTGAAAGGACATTGACTGTGGCAGCCATAGCATTAGGGGCTTGGATGGAGAGAAGTTTGTTGAGTGCATTCAGGAAGAATTTTTCATTCACTACGTGGACGGCCAGATTAGAGAGGGAGCAAAACCTGATGCCCTCTTGGGAAATAGGTAAGAACCAGTAACAGAAGTATTAGTGAGGGATCAGTGACTACAAATCCATTCATTTTAAAATAACTATAGAGAACAATAGGTCTGGCCCACAAGTTAAAATTCTAAATTGGGGTAAGGCCAATTTTGATGGTAATAAGACAGGAACTTTAAAAAATTGATTCGGGGACTCTGTTGATAGGCAAAGGGACGCCTGGTAAGTGGGAAGCTTTCAAAGGTGTGTTAACCAGCTTTCAAGGGAAGCACATTTCTTTTAGAGTGAAGGGCAAGGCCAGTGAACTTGACTCAGGATATCAAAGCCCTGGTCAAAAAAGGAGCGGCAAATGCCATGCATAGGCAGCTGGGTTCAAGTGGACCCCTTGAAGAGTATAGCGGTTGTCAGAGTACAGTTAAGATAGATATCAGGAGGGCAAAAAAGGGACGTAAGATTGCTTTGGCAAATAAGGCGAAGGAGAATCCAAAGCTTCCATAAATACGTAAAGGCAAAAGAGTAACTAGGAACCTCTTAATGATCAGAAGGTCATCTATGTGCAGATCCACAAGAGATGGGTGAGATTCTAAATGAATATTTCTCTTCAGTATTGACTGTCTGTCAATGATGTCTTGAGGAGCATACGTATTACAGAAGAGGTGGTGCTGGAAGTCTTAAAACGCATTAAGGTAGATAAATCCTCGGGACCTGATGAAGTGTGTCCCAGGACTTTGTGGGAGGCTAGGCAGGTCCCTTAGAGGTATCTGAATCATTGATAGCCACAAGTGAGATGTCTTAAGATTGGAGGGTGGCAAATGTTGTGCCTTTGTTTAAGAAGGGCTGCAAGGAAAAATCTGGGAACTACAGACCAGCAAGCCTAATGTCTATGTGGGTAAGTTGGTAGAAGGTATTCTGAGACAGGATCTACAGACACAAAGTCAAGGACTGATTAAGTATAGTCAGTATGGCTTTGTGAATGGAAAATCATGTCTCATGAATGATTGAGTTTTACCTTCTTTAGAAAGAAGGTACTTAAGAACGTAAGAATTACCTAAGGTAGATGAGCACAATGCAATTGACATTGTCTACATGGACTTTAGCAAGATACCACATGGTAGGTTGTTGCATAAGGTTAAATCTCATGTGATCCAGGGCGAGGTAGCCAAATGGATACAAAATTGGCTTGATGACAGAAGATGGAGGGTAGCTGTAGAGGGTTGTTTTTCAATCTGGAGGTCAGTGACCAGCAGTGTACCTCAGGGATCAGTGTCCACTGTTCTTCATTATATATATTAATGATTTGGAGGAGAATTTAGAAGGCATGGTTAGCAAGTTTGTAGATGACACCAAAATTGGTGGACAGTGAAGGTTATCCAGGATTGCAATGGGATCTTGATCAATTGGGCCAGTGGGCTGATGAATTGCAGATGGAGTTTAATCTAGATAAACGTGACATGATGTATTTTGGTAGATCAAACCGAGATAGGCCCTGCCTAGTTAATGGTAGGGCATTAGGGAGAGTTATGGAATAAAGAGTACAGGTCAGTAGCTCCTCAAAAGTGCAGTCACAGGTGGACAGGATGGTGAAAAAGACATACGGCATGCTTGGTTTCACTGGGTCAGAACATTGAATACAAGGGTTGAGATGTCTTGAAGTTGTACAGGACATTGGGTAAGGCCACACTTGGAATACAGTGTACAGTCCTAGTCACCCTATTATAGAAAGAATGTTATTAAACTAAAAAGCGTGCAGACAGAAAATATTTACTAGAATGCTACTGGGACTTGATGGTTTGAGTTATGAGAGGCTGGATAAACTGGGACATTTTTCCCTGAAGCATAGGAAGCTTAGGGGTGATCTTACAATGAGGGGCATAGATAAGATAGATAATCTTTTTCAAAGATGGTGGTGAGTGTCTGGACTTGAGAATCCTTGTTCAAGATACTCATAAGGTTAACATGCAGGTTCAGTCAGCAGTTAGGAAGGCAAATGCAATGTTAGCATTCATGTCGAGAAGGCTAGAATACAAGTGCAGGGATGTACTTTTGAGACTATAGAAGGCTCTTTCCAAAGAAACACCATTTTCCGAAATGGTGCTTCTAGTATGTGCTCCTTTTTCCTCAACCATGGCTTTCCATCTATCATTGTTGACAAGGCCCTCAACTGGGTAGAGTCCATCTCCCATGCCATGACCTTCACCCCCAGAACAAGGATATAGTACCCCTTGTTTGCACATTTCACCCCACCAGCCTCCGCATGCAAAGTATAATCCTCCACTACTTTTGCCAAACACATCTTCCTTTCACTCCCTGCCAGCATTCTACAGAGACTGTTCCCTCCAGGATAACCTAGTCCACTCTTTCACTATACCCACCACATGGCACCTTCCCATGCAATCGCAGAAGGTGTAACACCTGTCCCTTTACCTCTTCTATGCTCACCATCCAAGGTCCAAAACAGTCATTCGAGGTTAAGAAGTGCTTCACTTGCATCTCTTCCAATTTGGTGTACTGTATTCCCTGCTCCCAATGTATCAGAGAGACCAAGCGTAGATTGGGCGATTGCACACAGACTGAAGGTACTCAGCAAAGCAATCAGGACCCTGGCCTTCCAGTTGCTTGCTATTTTAACACACGATCCTGCTCCCATGCCCACATGTCCATCCTTGGCCTGCTGCAACGTTCCAGTGAAGTTCAATGCAAACTGGAGGAACAGCATCTCATCTTCCGCCTCAGCACTTTACAGCCTTCCAGTCTCAACATCGAATTCAGCAATTTCAGATAATTTGCTCTCACCCATCTCAACAACCCCTTGGTTTTAACTTTATTTGTTTTTTACTGTTCTCAACCTTTCATTTCTTTGTCTTTCTTCAATTTTTTCCCCTTACTTTATCTCCTTTCCCTCACGTCATCATTCCCTCCCCCCACCCTTATCTGTCACAGTTTACCCTCTGATTTTAGCTTCTCTGCCCTTTGGCCATTCACACCTTTTATTCTCTCTGCAGCCAGCCATTAGTAGTCTTTTCCCCTGGTTTCTGAGGCTATGACTCATCTTTCATTCCCTCCCCCTGCAGTATAAATATGTCCAAATTTCTGTGCCTTTTAGCTTTGACAAAGTGTCATCGGGACTCGAAACGTCAGCTCTTTTCTCTCCTTATAGATGCCGCCAGACCATAAGAAACAAGAACATAAGAACATAAGAAATAGGAGCAGGAGTAGGCCATCTAGCCCTTCGAGCCTGCCCCGCCATTCAATAAGATCATGGCTGATCTGTCGCTGCTCAGTTCCACTTTCCTGCCCTCTCCCCATAACCCTTAATCCCTGCTGAGATTTTGCAGCATTTTCTCTTTTGAAGCAATTTATGATGCGTGTTAGCCCTCAGCCCAGCCAAGGTGCCTTTTAGTCTACCCACAAGGATCAAGAGAGATGTGTGAAACACATTACCATATCTAGTTCAGAGTACAATTACCAACACACTGCCAAGTTAGCACAGTGTATGACCAACATTGAGCTGTGCTCCTGAACATGCCGAATATATGGAATAGTCAAAAAGGATATCCACGGCAGACCTGAGGTTTGAGACATTCTTATAGTATGTCATTACAGCATACAAAGAGGCCATTCGGCCCACCAAGTCCATGTCTCCTCCCACTATAAACCGCCAAGAAATCTCCAAGCAACTTCTACCACACCCTATTATCCCAATAAGTACAACTTAAAAACGATGCACACGAAAGGTGTATGAAACTTCAACATTTACACAGGTGGATCCCACAGAGAAGTGCCAATCTGAGTAAGAGAAGGAACAAGATAACATGCCACTTGGAAGGGTGATCTTCCTAGGTAATTTTCACCTCTTGTCCTCTCCTCAGTTGGGAGCTGGTCACAACTCTGCAAGGTTCAACAATTCTTCAAATTCAACAAGTCACAGGAACCTATATAGGGGGAGGAGTAAGGAACTGTAGCAATTTTGAGTCAGATTGTAATTCTTAAGAACATGAGAACCCAGTTTTAACTCAAACAGCGTTCAGAAATATGAATAAAACACTATGTCTCTAAAACTACTCGAACTTGAGATCGGTTTGCAACATTTTATTATTTTTCTTACAAGGAGTGTCGTGGAAAGATTTCAACTTAAATTATTAGAAAAACAAAGTAGTGCGAATGGCTGGGAATCCAAAATAAAAACAGAAATTGTTGGGAATAGTTAGACCACTGAGTATTTCAACATCTTCAGATTATTGAGATTACAATTAGCCATGAAAAAGATATTACAAAGATGTCACATCACCTTAATAAAGGAAGGCAAGGATAACACCCCCAAAAATTCAGTATCCTACCTATAGGCAGACATCACCAATGTAACAATTCTTATACATAGTGCTTATAAAGGGTGATCACGTGTTTCTAAAAGAGCGTGCACATCCATAACTCACTGGAGGGGAACACCCTCATTATCACAGTATTATGTGACAAGCATTAATTAGGGACACCATATATCACTGGCATTATGGATGTCCTTACCCTGGATAAAGAACACCACACATTATCTTGTGGTAAAGGGTGGTACACATTAATCACTGTAACAACTACACAACCTATTAAAATAGAAATCATTCCAGTTCAAAACACATTTGAATCAGATTCAAATAGAGAGCAAACCATGTAAAGAATTGAGAAGGGTGGATATGAGAGGTGAGTTTTAAAGACGACTGAGATGACACACCAACTTGCGAGTGGTCGGCATCATTTTTTCCAACAAAGTGGAGATTGTTCTAGGGATGCAATGATTTGAGTTAGAGTTTAGATAGGAAGATGCGCATAAGAACCTGGGAGTAATTGTTGTTTAGTCACAGTCAATGCATAGATGACGTAGACAATTGGGGGAATCAATCCTGAGGCTTTACAAAATCTCAGTGGCAAGACTTCAGCCGAAAAAGTGTGTAAAGTTATGGTCAGCACAGCACAAATGGGATTTGCAGTGACTGGAGAATAGCAAAACTGATGTATTGTACATCCAAAAGCACGAGAAACAACACAAAGGGGTTAGAAAATCTTATTACAAAACTCAGTACTATCGTTCTTCTTTGTATAGTTCCAGTTCATAAACCCCTCAATGTTTGGTCACAGTTTCCTATGATTGTCTCTGTAAATGACTGTTACTTCAGTAACATGACTGTTAGGATGGCAGAGCGTGATTGAAATAGAAATTGATCTGTTATTCATCCAACAATTCCGATATCAATTTAAAAAGCTTCTGAAGATTTAAATCGGGTCTTTTGGCTCAGATCAACTGTAGTACCAGGTTGTACTTGGTTGAAGTCATTAGGTTACATTTTAGCTTCATTTGAAGCAATTTTTAAAAGCGGCATCTCGGGCTTTTGGCTAAGATGCAAGTGAGATCAAGCCTTGGAGGAGAGAGTTTGTCTTGTCGGACTGGATCAGGAATGTCTCAACTTGTTGAGACTCTGAATTAAACTTGATCGGATTGAATTGGAATAAAGAACAAACAAAAATCTGACACAGGATAGATACAAATTCTGGCCACCAGATGGATCTCTCGCTAAATAATTCAGGCTGAATTTTCCTGAAAAATTTCAAAGTGTCATAACAGCGTGAAAAATGTGGTGAACTGTGCCGGTGACGCAGACACTCTCCACATTGCTGATTGCAGCAGGGTGTCAAAATTGCACTGTCTGAGTGGAAGGATTGCAATCAGCACAGCAAGCCAGGAAAATAACACGTGAATCTAAAGATCTGATTCGCACCCAGTGCTAAACCGTTTGCTATTTTCCCAGCCCCTCTCCAATACCACTAACTGCTTCACACCCAGAGAGGGCATGAAGCCAATTAGCATATTTAAAGTAGTATGTAAGTATGCATAGCCTGTTCAAATCCCAAAGCACGGAATCTTCCGGCTTTCGGCCGCAGCACCGGAATGGTGAGAATCAACACAGATCTCCACTGGTGCTGACCTGGCTCAATGATCACACCAGGGGAACATGCAGGTCAAGAAAGCCCCCCCCCTCCCAACTGCACCCACCCAGTGGTCAAGGCATGGTTGGAGCGTGCCCATTGGGCTGTGCCCACCAGGCATAGTCCAAAGATGTACTGGTTAGGTTGATTGGTCATGCTAATAATTGCCCCTTAAGAGTCCTGAGATGCATATGGCCTTCATAGCGAGGGGGATTGAATATAAAAGTAGGGAGGTCTTGCTGCAGCTGTATAGGGCATTGGTGAGGCCGCAACTGGAGTACTGTGTGCAGTTTTGGGCGCCGCACCTGCGCAAAGATATTTTGGCCTTGGAGGGAGTGCAGAGGAGGTTTACTAGGCTGATGCCGGAGTTGAGGGGGTTGAGCTATGAGGAGAGGCTGAATAAACTGGGCTTGTACTCGTTAGAGTTTAGAAGAATGAGGGGAGATCTCATTGAGATGTATAAGATGATGAATGGGATGGATAGGATAGAGGTGGAAAGACTCTTCCTGCTCAAAAAAGACAGTAGGACTAGGGGGCACAGCCTCAAGATAAAAGGGGGGCGGTTTAGAACGGAGTTGAGGAGGAACTTCTTCACTCAAAGGGTGGTGAATCTCTGGAATTCTCTGCCCGTTGAAGTGGTGGAGGCTGCCTCGCTAAATATTTTTAAGACGCGGGTTGATGGGTTTTTGATAAGAGAGGGGATTAAGGGTTATGGGGAGAGGGCGGGAAAGTGGAACTGATCAGCGACAGATCAGCCATGATCTTATTGAATGGCGGGGCAGGCTCGAAGGGCTAGATGGCCTGTTCTTATGTTCTTAGGATTAGTGGGTAAAATGTAGGGATATGGAGCTGGGGCTGGGGCCTGGGTAGGATTGCGGTTGGTGCAGACTCGATGGGGCAAATAGCCTCTTTCTGCACTGTAGGGTTTCTATGACAGTCTATCAGTGGCCACCAGACACCCGGCAGGCATTGCCAGCAGCTATACAAGCGGGTTCATGCTCTCTCTCCAAAGTTTCCACATCGATCTGTAATGTGGTGATCAGAACTGCACACGATACTCCAAATGCAGTCTAACCAAGGTTTTATATAGCTGCAACATGATTTCCCAACTCTTGTACTCAATGCCCTGACTGAGGAAGGCAAGCATGCCATATGCCGTGCGGTTATGCACTTTGGAAGGAGAAATGGAGGAATAGACTATTTTCTAAATGGGGAGATGCTTAGTAAATCGGAAACACAAAGGGACTTGGGAGTCATGGGATCAGATGGAGTTTAATGCAGACAAGTATGAGGTATTGCACTTTGGGAGGACAAACCAAGGTAGAACATACAAGGTAAATGGGAGGACACTGAAGTGTGCAGTAGAACAGAGGGATCTGGGAATACAGTTACATAATTCCTTAAAAGTGACATCACAGGTAGATAGCATCATAGAGTGCTTTTGGGACACTGACCTTTATAAATCAAAGTATTGAGTATAAGAGTTGGAATGTTATGGTAGGTTGTATAGACGTTGATGAGGCCGAATTTAGAGTATTGTGTGCAGTTTTGGTCACTTAATTACAGAAAGGATATTAATAAAGGTTGAAAGGGTGCAGAGAAGGTTCACAAGAATGTTGCCGGGACTTGATAAACTGAGTTAGAGAAAGGTTGAATAGGTTAGGACTTTATTCTCTGGAGCGTAGAAGAATGAGGGGAGATTTAATAGAGGTGTATAAAATTTATGATGGGTATAGATAGACTGAATGCAAGCAGACTTTTTCCACTGAGGCTAGGGGAGAAAAAGAAACCAGAGGACATGGGTTAAGGGTGAAGGAGGAAAAGTTTAAAGGGAATATTAGGTGGGGCTTCTTCACACAGAGTGGTGGGAGTGTGGAATGAGCTGCCAGATGAAATGGTAAATGCAGGCTCACTTTTAATATTTAAGAAAAACTTGGACAAGTACACGGATGAGAGGGATGTGGAGGGATATGGTCCAGGTGCAGGTCAGTGGGACTAGGCAGAAAGATGGTTTGGCACAGACAAGGCCAAAAGGCCTGTTTCTGTGCTGTAGTGTTCCATGGTTTTATGGTTCATTGTTCATTCTTAAGGTTAACGTGCAGATTCAGCTGGCAATTAGGAAGGTAAAAGCAATGTTAGCATTCATGTCAAGACGGCTAGAATACAAGAGCAGGAATATATTTCTGAGGCTGTATAAGGCTCTGGTTAGACCCCATTTGATGTATTGTGAGCAGTTATGGGCTCCATATCTAAGGATGGATGTGCTGGCCTTGGAAAGGGCCCAGAGGTTCACAAGAAGGATCCCTGGAATGAAGAGCTTGTCATATGAGGAACGGTTGACAACTCTGGAGCTGTACTTGGAGTTTAGAAGGATGAGGGGGGATCTTATTGAAACTTGCAGGATACTGCAAGGCCTAGATAGGGTGGATGTGTGGAGGATGTTTCCACTGGTAGGAAAAGCTAGAACCAGAGGGCACAACCTCAGGCTAAAGGGATGATTCTTTAAAACAGAGATGAGGAGGAATTTCTTCAGCCAGAGAGTGGTGAATCTGTGAAACTCTGCCGCAGAAGGCTGTGGAGGCCAGGTCATTGAGTATCTTTAAGACAGAGGTAGACAGGTTCTTGATTAATAAAGGGATCAAGGGTTAAGAACATAAGAAATAGGAGCAGGAGTAGGCCATTTAGCCCCTCGAGCCTGCCCCACCATTCAATAAGATCATGGCTGATCTGTCGTGGCTCAGTTCCACATCCCCGCCCTCTCCCCATAACCCTTAATTCTCTTGCCCATCAAAAACCCATCAACCCGCGTCTTAAATATATTTAGCGAGGCAGCCTCCACCACTTCAACGGGCAGAGAATTCCAGAGATTCACCACCCTTTGAGTGAAGAAGTTCCTCCTCAACTCCGTTCTAAACCGCCCCCCCTTTATCTTGAGGCTGTGCCCCCTAGTCCTACTGTCTATTTTGAGCAGGAAGAGTCTCTCCACCTCTATCCTATCCATCCCATTCATCATCTTATACGTCTCAATGAGATCTCCCCTCATTCTTCTAAACTCTAACGAGTACAAGCCTAGTTTATTCAGCCTCTCCTCATAGTTCAACCCCCACAACTCCGGTATCAGCCTAGTAAACCTCCTCTGCACTCCCTTCAAGGCCAAAATATCCTTGCATAAGTGCGGCGACCAAAACTGCACACAGTACTCCAGCTGCGGCCTCACCAGTGCCCTGTACAGTTGCAGCAAGACCTCCCTACTTTTATATTCAATCCCCCTCGCTATGAAGGCCAGCATCCCATTCGCCTTCCTGACCACCTGCTGCACCTGCAAGCTGGGTTTTTGCGACTCATGCACAAGGACCCCTAGGTCCCTCTGCACCGTCGCATGCTGCAGTTTTTTGCCATGTAACTAATAGTCCTTGATCTTTCGGGTACCATTATTCCTACCAAAGTGGACAACTTCACACTTGCCAACATTAAATTCCATTTGCCAGTTCCTAGCCCATTCGCCCAGCCTATCTAGATCCTTCTGCAGACTCTCCACACCCTCCGCACAATTTGCTGTTCCACCAATCTTGGTGGCATCAGCAAATTTCGACACCATACACTCGGTTCCCTCCTCCAGATCATCTATATAAATGGTAAATAGCTGAGGCCCCAGCACCAACCCCTGGGGCACTCCGCCAATCCGAATAGCATCCATTGACCTCCACTCTGGTTATGGGGAAAAGGCAGGAGAATGGGGATGAGAAAAATATCAGCCATGACTGAATGGCAGAGCAGACTCGATGGGCCAAGTGGCCTAATGGTGCTCCAATGTCTCGTATCTTCTTACTCACTTCAGCCATCTGTATTGCCACTCTTTAGGGAATTGTGGACCCGCACACCCTGATCCCTTGGAGGGAGTGCAGAGGAGGTTTACTAGGCTGATGCCGGAGTTGAGGGGGTTGAGCTATGAGGAGAGGCTGAATAAACTAGGCTTGTACTCGTTAGAGTTTAGAAGAATGAGGGGAGATCTCATTGAGACGTATAAGATGATGAATGGGATGGATAGGATAGAGGTGGAGAGACTCTTCCCACTCAAAGGATAGTAGGACTAGGGGGCACAGCCTCAAGATAAAGGGGGGGGCGGTTTAGAACGGAATTGAGGAGGAACTTCTTCACTCAAAGGGTGGTGAATCTCTGGAATTCTCTGCCCGTTGAAGTGGTGGAGGCTGCCTCGCTGAATATTTTTAAGACGCGGGTTGATGGGTTTTTGATAAGAGAGGGGATCAAGGGTTATGGGGAGAGGGCGGGAAAGTGGAACTGAGCCATGACAGATCAGCCATGATCTTATTGAATGGCGGGGCAGGCTCGAAGGGTTAGATGGCCTACTCCTGCTCCTATTTCTTATGTTCTTATTTATCCCTCTATATGTTAATGTTCCTAACAGCCCTAACAGGGCTAAATGGGGTAGATGCAGGGAGGATATTCCTGATGGTGGGGGTATCCAGAACCAGGGATCAGAGTCTGAGGATTCAGGGTAGACCATTTAGGACAGAGGCAAGGAGAAATTTCTTCACCCAAAGAATGGTGAGCAGAGGAATTCATTACCACAGGAAGTAGTTGATTCCAAAACATTGAATTTATTCAGGAGATGGCTGGACTCAGCACTTGGGACGAATGGGATCAAAGGTTAGGGGGAAAAAAGCAGGACTAGGCTATAGTTGGATGATCAGTCATGATTGTAATGATACAGCACGCTTGAAGAGCCAAATGGCCTCCTCCTATCTTCTACATTTGTTTCCTAACAGTTCCATTTAGTGTAATTCACACCTAAATTTGATCTTCCAAAATGCATCACCTTCCTTTGTCCAAATTAAACTCCATCTGCCATTCCCGTACCCAAGTTTCCAATCTATAACCTGTTGTACCCTCTGACAATCCCCAACACTATCAGCAATTCCACCAATCTTCGTGTCATCCGCAAACTTACTGATCAGACCACCCACATTTTCCAGATCATTTATATATACTGCAAACAGAGGTCCCAGCACTGATCCCTGCGGTACACCACTAGCTTCAGATTTTCATTCTGAAAAACACCCTTTCACCGCTACTCCGATACCAGATATGCATCTACCTAGCCAGCCCATCCAGATTGCAACAAGAAATCTCTTGGAGAAGTTTTGCCAGAACACAAGACTGCCGATACACAAGAACCTTACCAATTTACCTGCTGCTCATCTCCCATCACACCAACCAACCTGTACAGCTAAGACCACCATACCAAGGAATAGAAAGAGGCCCCGTGGCCGCAGGAATGGAACAAAATGTCACCATCATAACCAACTTTCTCCCCAGAGATTCCATAACCAACCCACATAGCTTCAACCTACCACATCAATGGGCACTCAACCTTTCAGCACTGGTCAAGGCCTTTATGTAGCAAATTGGCACAAGTGGGGCCTTGCAGGGAATCCAGACCACACCAGTGGTGCACCCCCATCAATGACTCATCATTAAAGAATGCCCCCCCAATACAGCAGAGCTCAGATGTCCATTCAGCCACTGCAGAAGCTGTTTCCTGGCTTGGTGAGCACTGCATGTTCCAAAAGCCATCCTTGCTTTTGTACTCTGTGCCCTACTTTACACCTTCAGGATCCAATGTGCTTCAATCACCTTCAATGATTAGTGTACTTGTGTCATCTGGTTCACTAATGTTCTTAGGGAAGGAAATCTGCCATCCTTACCTCATTTGGCCTACATGTGACTCCAGCACCAAATCCACATGACTGACTTCAGCTCCCCCTCAAAATTCCCCAACAAATCATTCAGTTCAAGAGCAATCAGGGATGGGCAATGAATGCTAGCCCAGTCAGTGACACCCACATCACAAGAAAGAATAAACAAAAACATCCAGAGAATGAGAAAGAGACAAGAAAGCCTTCCCCTGGCAACAGCTAAAGGATTTGATTTGTCACATGGGTTTGTATACAGTGAAAAGTATTGCTTCACACGTTATACTGTCAAAACATACCATTCATACAGTACATAAGAAATAAGGAAAGAAGATGCAGAATACAGTTTAACAGTCATAGCTAGGGTACAGAGAAAGATTAGCTTAATATACGACAGGTTCACTCAGAAGTCTGATGATAGCAGAAAGGAAGCTTTTGAGTTAGTTGGTGCGTGATCTCAGACTTTTGTATCTTTTCCCAAGGTGGAAGAGAACATGTCCAGGGTGCATGGGGTCCTTGGTTGTGCTTGCTGCTTTTCCAAGGCAGGGGGAAGCAAAGACAGAGGCAACGGATGGGGAAGGCTGACTGGGGTGATGGACCAGGCTACGTTCACAACGTTTTGTAGTTTCTTATGGTCTTGGTCAGAGCAGGAGCCATACCAAACTGAGATGCATCCAGAAAGAATGCATCTGCAAAAATTGGAGAGAGTCGTAACGGACCTGCCAAAGAAGAAACTGTGGTAAAAACAAAGGAGGAAGAAGAAAAAAATTGGATGGGTGAACAAACATCAGGCCATGGACTGAAGGAGGCTCAAAGAAAGCCAAAGAAAAGGAACAAGTAAATATCAATTTCTGACCTACCAAAGCCCAACTATCATTTACAAGGCACAAGTCAGGAATGTGATAAACAGTCTCCACATTCCAAATGGGTATAGCTCCAACAACACAAGAAGCCATCCAGGACAAAGCAGTCTGTTTGATTGTGACCCCTTCCACATTCAATCCCTCCACCAAAAATGAACAGTGGCAGCAGTGTGCATTATCTACAAGATGCACTGCAGGAGCTAAAGATCTTTTGAAGCACTTTCCAAACCCAGGACCACCTCCATCTAGAGGGAAAAACCAGCAGATACCTGGGAAACCACCATCTGGAGGTTGCCCTCCAAATAAAACCCCATCTTTATTTTGTAATATAGTGCTGTTCCTTCACTGACAGTCCAATTAATGGACATCCCTCCCTCTCAGCACCATGGCATACTGACACTTCAGGGAGTGCAGTGGTTCAAAACAGCAACTCACTGCCATCTTCTCAAGGGCAATGAGGGATAGGCAACAAATGTTGCTGTAGCAAGTGATGCCCATGTCTCATGAAAGAGCAACAAATCCACCACACTACGGCCATGGTGAAAACAAATGAACGAGCCACCTTCTGCTTCTGCATCCCTTTTAGAATTAACCCTTTAAAATACTTCTCCTCATTCTTCCTCCCTAAATGAATCATTTCAAACTG
Organism: Carcharhinus amblyrhynchos; assembly: GCF_965287045.1. NCBI lineage: Eukaryota > Metazoa > Chordata > Chondrichthyes > Carcharhiniformes > Carcharhinidae > Carcharhinus > Carcharhinus amblyrhynchos. The sequence goes on along the minus strand of NC_137330.1, from coordinate 122,211,666 downwards.
TGTGTTAAATTTCAGCTACTACTTGTCCACCCATTCCATTAGCCTGTGTGCCCTTGAAATTTATCTCGACCCTCCTCATTTGGAAGACTGTCCCCCACCATTTACATTGGCACCTTTGGATTTTTCTCATTTGGCCCAGGTGTCTTATCAAGCAATAATTAACATTTCAAAACCACGTTTGATTAATTTTTAACCTCTGTAATGTCTCATCTGTCTTTTCACTCACCATGGCTTCACAGCAACTTCTTCAAAAGAAGAAAATATAGTACAGGCCCTCCAAGCCTGCACTGACCATGCTGCCCAACTTAACTAAAACCACCTGCCCTTCCAGGGACCATATCCCTCTATTCATGTACTCAAAGGACAGCAGGACTAGAGGGCTCAGCCTCAAGATGGGGAGGGGGGCAGTTTAGATCAGAGTTGAGGAGGAACTTCTTCACTCAAAGGGTGGTGAATCTCTGGAATTCTCTGCCCGTTGAAGTGGTGGAGGCTACCTTGCTAATATTTTTAAGTCACGGGTAGATAGGTTTTTGGTAGGCAAGGGAATTAAGGGTTATGGGGAGAGAGTGGGAAAGTGGAACTGAGCCACTTCAGATCAGCCATGATCTTATTGAATGGCAGGGCAGGCTCAAAGGGCTAGATGGCCTACTCCCACTCCTACTTCTTATGTTCTTATGTTGTCAAGACACCCCTTAAAAGTCATTATCGCTTCCACTACCTTCCCCAGCAAAGAGTTCCAGGCACCCACTACTGTGTAAAAAACGTGCCTCGTACATCTCACACCTTAAATCTATGTCTCCTAGTAAGTGACTTTTCCACCCTGGGAAAAAGCTTCTGGCTATCTATTCTGTCCATGCCTCTCATGATCTTGTAGACTTCTATCAAGTCATCCCTCAACCCCAATTGTTCTAGTGAGAACAAACCAACTTTCTCCAGCCTCTCCTCATAGCTAATGTTCTCCATACCAGGCAACATTCTGATAAATATTTTCTGTACCTTCTCCAAAGCCTCCACATCCTTCTGGTGGTATGGCAACAGAATTGAACACTATATTCCAAGTGCAGCCAAGGTTCTATAAAGCAGCAACATGACTTGCCAACTTTTAAATTCAGTGCTCCAGCCAATGAAGGCAAGTATGCCGTATGCCTTCTTGACTATCTTCCCAACCTGCATTGCCACTTTCAGTGACCTGTATTCCTGTACACCCAGATCCCTTGGCCTACCAATATTCTTAAGGGTTCTACCATTTACTGCACGTTTCCTATCTGTATTAAACCTTCCAAAATGCATTACTTCACATTTGCCCAGATTAAACTCCATCTGCCATCTCTCCACCGAATCTATGTCTTGCTGTACCCTCTGATGGTCCTCATTGCTACCCGCAAATCCACCAATCTTTGTGTCATCCACAACTTACTAAAACTTCCTTAATGTTAGGTGCATTGGCTATGCTAAATTCTCCCTCAGTGTACCTGAACAGGTACTGGAGTGTGGCAACTAGCAGATTGTCGCAGTAACTTCATTGCATGTTAATGTAAGCCAACTTGTTACAATAAATAATTAAACTTGGGTACAAAATACCTAATTAATATCTCAGCTATGCTCATGCAAATCCCTTCTTTGGTCCCTAATCAGCCCTATCATTTAACTATTTATATGTCTGTACAGAACGTTGAATTTCCTTTTTATGTCAGCTGTCAGTTTCTTCTCACTCTCACTTATTTTTCCATTTTCCCTCTGAATCTTCTGTATTCAGTTTGGTTTACCCTCATATGAGCAACATGGCAATCATCAGGTGTATCCTTTCTCTGCTTGATCCTACTGTCTCTTTCACCATCCAGGAGATCTCAATTTGTCCACCCTACATTTCCATGTCATGGGAACATATACCAGTTGTGTCCAAGCCTCCTCCTCTTTCAAGGCAGCCCACTATTCAGATGCGGGTTTGCTTGTGAATCTTTCATTCCAATTTCCCTGGGCCAGGGGCCACATCCCTTCTCACTCCACTTAGCCCTACCCTAATTGCTCTTTGTCTCATCAACATTCCTCCACTTAATCCACTTCATTCCTAAGAACCTGGTCCCAACAATGCTTCTTTCCTCAATGGATTGGAAATGTATTGCCGCAAAAGCTCCTGAACACACTCTAGAGACACCTGCCCTCTCTGCCCTTCACTCTTCCAATCTGTTACAGATAATTAAAGATAGTTACAACTACTTTCTTACTTTGTTCCTCCACATCTTGTTCACTAGTTGGTGGCCCATGGAATACAACCAGCCATGTAATGGTACCTTTTTTCCAAGAGTCTAAAACCTCCAGCACCATCTCCTCCAGCCACACATTCATCTGCTCTATCCTCTGATTTATTTATTCACTATCAGTGAGAAATCTGGAAATCCCTAACTCCCAAAACTCTGCCTGCATGACCTCACCACTCTTTTTACTTATCCCATTGGTACTGATATGGACCAGGGCCATAGGCAATAACACCAGCAACTCTGATAACCTCAAGCCTGACAGCAGGGAAACAACTCACCAGCCCAGATTCCGCAGCCTCAGAAATCCACCCCTCCGCCATCAAATCTCCTATCACTATTGCTCACTTATTATGCCTTCCTGTGCAGCTAAGCCAGCCACGGCACCGCAAATAAGGCCAGATGAACTATCACTTTTTATCCTGCAAGACTCCAGCACTATCTGCCTGGTCATTGTTGACCTCCTAGTTGTCACCTATTTACTCCTTAAAGCTGCAGTGTAACACAGATATAAACATGCCATCAATTTTCTCAAATCTGCCACCGGATGCAGCTCAAGCTTTGAAAACCAGTGTGTGGCATGGTGGCAGAGGTGAACACTGCTGCCTCACAGCACCTGGGGCCTCTGGGCCTTCTGGCTTTGGATGACTGACTGTGCAGAGTCTCCACGTTCCCCCTGTCCCTCCGTGGGTTTCCTCCGGGTGCTCCGGTTTCCTCCCACAGTCCAAAATGTGCAGGTTAGATGGATTGATTATGCTAAATTGCCCTTTAGTGTCCCAAGATGTGTAGATTAAGAGGATTAGGGATAAGACCTGGTTAAGATGCTCCCTTGGAGAGTCGGTGCAGATACAAAGGGCTGAATAGCTGCCTCCTGCGTAGTGGATGATTCAGGACTGGAACTCCAGTTGGCTGCACTTGAATAATGACAGAATCACAGAATCCTTACAGTGCAGGAGGCTGCCACTGAACTCATCAAGTCTGCACCGACCACAATCCCACCCAGACCCTATCCCCATAACACCATGCATTTATCCTAGCTAGCCCCCTGACACCAACAGGCAATTTAGCATGGCCAATTCACCTAATCCGTGGAATGGAAGGAACCACAGGAAAGGAAGCACCCACAGGAAACCCATGCAGGCATGGGGATATCATGCAAACTCTACACAGACAGTGACCCAAGCCAGGAATTTAGCCTGCGTCCCTGGTGCTGTGAGGCAGTAGTGCTAACCACTGTGCTGCCCCCAAGCAAGACATGAGGAAAGTCCTGAGTTCCCACCTGGAATAGGTGGTGTACTCCATGGCTCTGAACTGTCCTGTCAAACTTCTGTTCATTAGACTATTAAATGTACCAAATATAGGGTGGCACATTGACAATCGTACTGTTGCCTCACAATGCCAGGGACGCAAGTTCAATTCCTGGCTTGGGTGACCATATGAAGTTCACCGTGCCTGTGTGCATTGTTCTGGGTGCTCCAGTTTCTTCCCACAGTCCGAAAGACATGTTGGTTCGGTGCATCGGCCATGCTAAATTCTCCCTCCGTGGACCTGGATAGGCACTGGAGTGTGGTGACTAAGGGGTTTTCAAAATACCTTCATTGCAGTGTTAATAATGTAAGCCTACTTAAAAGATTCCTAAATGCAAAGATTCACAACCAGTTGCCTGTTCTTTTTACCTGATTTTATAGGGATGTTAACTGAAATGCTTTTTTCTTACAACCACAGCAGGTATAATTGCTGAATAAGTCAGAGTCAGAATGAAGTCTGTTTCACAAGTCATAAACCACTTTTTGCGAAAATCAGGAGGAAAAGCTACTGATTTTAAAATTATTGAACTCCAGTTACACCTTTAGAATTTTAAAAATTAAAGGATTTAAAAGGATTACTCCTACTTGGAAATAAGTGAATGCATCAGCGAGAGGCTAACATGGTTTTGTGAAGGGGATTTGATCATATTTGAGGAAGTGACAAAGAAGATTGATGAGGGTAGAGCAGTGGATGGTGTCTACGTGGACTTCAGTAAGGCCTTTGACAAGGTCCCTCGTGGCAGGCTGGTACAGAAAGCACAGTTGCATGGGATCAGAGGTGAGCTGGCAAGGTAGATACAAAACTGGCTCGGTCGTAGAAGGCAGAGGAAGGGTACGTTTCCAAATGGAAGGCTGTGACCATTGGTGTCAACGGGTGCTATTCTGGTTGGCGGTTGGTGACTAGTAGAGTGCCCCAGGGTTCAGTGCTGGGGCCTCAGCTATTTCCCATTTATATAGATGATCTGGAGGACGGGGCTGAGTGTAGGGTGACGAAATTTGCTGATGACACAAAGATGAGTGGAATAGCAAATTGTGTGGAGGGTGTAGAAAGTCTGCAGAGAGATCTGGATAGGCTGAGCGAGTGGGCGAGGACCTGGCAGATGGAGTATAATGTTAGCAAGAGTGAGGTTATCCACTTTGGCAGAAATAATAAGAGGGATTACTATTTAAAGGGCGAAAAGCTGCAGCATGCTACAGTACAGAGGGACCTGGGGGTCCTTGTGCACAAATCACAAAAACCCAGTCTACAGGTGCAGCAGGTGATCAAGAAGGTGAATGGAATGTTGGCCTTTATAGTGAGGGGGATAGAATATAAAAGTAGGGAGGTCTTGCTGCAACTGTACAGGGCACTGGTGAGGCCGCAGCTGGAGTACTGTGTGCAGTTTTGGTCGTTGCACTTGCGCAAGGATATTTTGGCCTTGGAGGGAGTGCAGAGAAGGTTCACTAGGCTGATACCGGAGATGAGGGGGTTGGACTATGAAGAGAGACTAAATAGACTGGGTCTGTACTTGTTGGAGTTTAGAAGAATGAGGGGGGATCTTATAGAGATGTATAAGATAATGAAAGTGATGGATAGGGTAGAGGTAGAGAGATTCTTCCAGCTCAGAAAGGACAGCAGGACTCGAGGGCACAGCCTCAAGATGGGGGGGGCCAGTTTAGATCGGAGTTGAGGAGGAACTTCTTCACTCAAAGGGTGGTGAATCTCTGGAATTCTCTGCCCGTTGAAGTGGTGGAGGCTACCTCACTGAATATATTTAAGTCACAGGTAGATAGGTTTCTGATAGACAAGGGAATTAAGGGTTATGGGGAGAAAGCAGGAAAGTGGAACTGATCCACTTCAGATCAGCCATGATCTTATTGAATGGCAGGGCAGGCTCAAGGGGCTAGATGGCCTACTCCTGCTCCTATTTCTTATGTTCTTATATAAGTAAGTGACTGGCAAGTAGTTTCTCCTTACTTTTTTCTCTCAGCATTATTGTTGTAAATTAAGTTAAGGATTAAGTCATGGCAGGAGAGCCCAGGCCCATATCACGCAGGGCAGGCTCAAAGGGCTAGATGATCTACTCCTGTTCCTATTTCTTAGGTGACAAGTGGCGTTGCTCAGAGATCAGTGCTGGGACCTTTGCTGTTTGTAATAGGAAAATGTAACTGGATTGATTAGTAAGTTTGTGGACGACAAAGGTTGGTGGATTTGCGGATAGCGATGAGGACCATCAGAGGATACAGCAGGATATAGATCGATTGGAGACTTGGGCGGAGAGCTGGCAGATGGAGTTTAATCCAGACAAATGAGGTAACGCATTTTGGAAGGTCAAATACAGATAGGAAATATACAGCAAATGGCAGAATCCTTAGAGGGATCAGGGTGTATGGGTTGATAGGTCACTGAAAGTGGCAATGCAGGTGGAGAAGGTAGTCAAGACGACATACAGCATGGTTGCCTTCATCAGCCAGGGCACAGTTTAAAAATTGGCAACTCATGTTGCAGCTTTATAGAATCTTTGTTAGGCTTGGAAAACAGTGTTCAATTCTGGTCGCCGCACTACCAGAAGGATGTGGAGGCTTTGGAAAGGGTACAGAAAAGATTTTACCAGGATGTTGACTGGTACGAAGGGCAATAGCTACGAAGAGAGGTTGGAAAAACTTGGTTTGTTCTCACTGGAATGATGTCATAGAAGTCTACAAGATTATGAGGGGCACGAACAAAGTGGATAGTCAAACTTTTTCCCCAGATGGAACAGTCAATTACTAGGGGGCATAGGTTTAAGGTGCAAGGGGCAAGGTTTAAAGATGTACGAGGCAGATTTTGTTTTTACACAGAGGGTGGTGGTTGCCCGGAACTCGTTGCCAGGGGTAGTGGAAGCAGATACAGTAGTGATTTTTAAGGGTCATCTGGATTAATACATGAATAAGATGGGAATGGAGAGATATGGACCCCGGAAGGGTAGGGGTTTTAGTCGAGTCAGGCAGCGTGGTCGTTGCAGGTTTGGAGGGCTGAAGGGCCTGTTCCTGTGCTATAATTTTCTTTGTTCTTTAACTTTACCCTCTTGATCACATTGATGAATTGAACAGTATTTTACTACGCTAAATCGGGCTCTAACTTTCATACTAATCGATCAATCAGGTCTCAACTCTAATCTAAACTGTAAAGTAAAATAAAATTAAAATTAAATGGATGAAGAAAGCCAGCAGCATTGTGATCTACTAGTAATGAACCAATGAGACTGGGCAATGCTACGATGTTAAATGGAACTGCTCAAATAACCACAGTATCCAATAGATCAATAGTTGCAGAGAATACAAAAATAACTTGAACAGAAAATTAAATTTCAAATTGAAGCAAAAACTCTGCTTTGCTTAAAGACTGAAACATTTGGAATAATCTTTCTGGTAGGGATGCCAAAGCCTTGTGAGTAACCTTTCAAACGCAAAATAAAGTTCAAACAGCAAAGGTCCCAGCACTGATCCCTGAGCAACGCTACTTGTCACATAAGAAATAAGAGCAGGAGTAGGCCATCTAGCCATCTTTAAACCTTGCCCCTTGCACCTTAAACCTATGCCCCCAGGTAACTGACTGTTCCATCTGGGAAAAATGGAGAGAAAAGCATAATTCCGATCATTTTACTTCCCGCCACTCCTCCCAATGAATATACACAACTCTTGATCATACACATCTTGTAAGTATTATGACACACATGCACAGGACACAAACATGCAAATAAACAATGAAAGTTTTGTTCCATTGACTAATAAAGATTGGTATCTTATCTGGGCTGTGCTAACACATTGTCATGGCTGTTGCCCTATCGTCAGATCCTAGTCCTCCCTCTACACAACATTCACAATCACCAGCTGGTTCAGAATTAAATGTGCAACCCAGATATCAGAAAACATCAGTGGGAATGATCAGTATCAGCCAAGGCCCCTAACTCTTAGTAAAGCCCAACAATTCCTCAAAACAGAAAGCCTGCTGCTTAGAAAAAAATAATTACCTGCTTGAGATGGTCAATTCGGTTATGTCATGGTGAATGCCAAGTTCCTTCCACACAATGGTCAGTGCCCACGGGGTAGCCTGAATGATCAATATTAATAGGCTAATAGCTAGGGAACACCTTGTGGCTTGTTTCAGGCTGCTGGTTGCCCTCTACCAGATCCACACATACCCATTACAGTTGACGTCACATACAAGTGTCCATTCATTGTCAATCAACAGCACAAAATCACATTACAGTATGTGCTGTCTCTAAACCCAGGCATAACCAGTGGTACATCCAGCACGCTCGTCTCCCTTTTGGGTTCCAATTAAGGACTGAACCTAGGGTCTTCCTGGACTTTACAATTGGGTGTACATCAATTCATTCAATTTGTTTTCTCTAAACGAGTGCAGCCGGAGGTTTGAAACGTTATCAATTCCCTGGAAGTGAGTCCAAAGCAGACTCAGCACAGACCAAGACTACTGACCTCCCCTGTGATAGTGCATGCTCCATATCACTGCCATCATTGTCCCTCTCCTGCTGCAACTGGCTGCTACACAGCAGACACCACTTACTGCATGGCCAATCCACGTATTCCTTATTCCTTCTTGCCATATACCAGTTTCAGTTTTTACCTTATTTTCCCCACTGCTGTCCGTCTCCGATACTTGATAGGTCAGATCAGTTTCCTCGAACCCTGTGGCACTCATCCTCTGATCCGTGGTGGGATCGGAACGTGGCGGCGAATCAGGAGAATTTAAACAGGTTTGGATCAGTGCTTTCCCTGTCTCACTGGTGATCATAGGCTGTAGTTTCCTTGTGGCAAAAGTATACACATGTCCGGTCTCACTAGCCACTAGGAGAAGTACCTGGGTACCCGTCAGTGTGGAGAGCTCATAGGCCTGTGCATTAAAACAAAGCAAAGATTTAATATACAGTAACACCATGGCACTCAGCTGCTGAATAACCCTCTCCAAATAAAGAGTAGATAGCAACATGGTAATGGCAATACACAACTACACCGAGGACTCAATACAAAGGGGTATACAGTGCACTATGCATAGGTCACCTTTGTTTTATTGAAGGAAAATTAAGTTTGACAAATTGGTTAGTTTTCTGAGGACATAACTGGTAGGGTAGAGAAAGGGGAATCAGCAGATGTAGTATTCTTGGATTTCCAAAAGGTACTAGAAAAGTGCAACACAAAAAATTGTTTATTCATATTTGGCATAAAAGTAAGATGGGAATCTCATAGCACCAGGGACCTAGGTTCAATTCCTGGCTCAGGTCACTGCCCTCATGGGTTTCGTCCAGGTGCACCAGTTTCTTTCTACAGTCCAAAGATGTGCTGGTTAAGTGAATTGGCCAAGCTAAATTCTCCCTCAATGTACCCAAACAGGCGCCGGAGTGTGACGGCTAGGGAATTTTCACAGTAACTTCATTGTAGTGTTAACGTCAACCTACTTGTGACTAAACTTTAAAACTTAAACTTTAAAACCATCTCTTACAAGGGAAATTAGAGATCGTATTAGATCCAAGGAAAAGGCATACCAAATGGTTAGAAAATACAAGACCAAAGGATTGGGAGCAGGTTGAAAATTCAGCAAAAGATTGAGGAGGAAACAGAATAAAGCGAGCGGGGCACATAAAAACTGACTGTAAAAGGTATAGGTATGTGAAGAGAAAAAGATTGAAAAACAAACCTTTTACCTTTTGGTCAAAATGAGGGGAATTTATAACAGGGAACAAAGAAATGTTTGCCCAACTAAATACATATTTGATCTTGTCTTCACAAAGGAGGACACATACATACCATAAACATTGGGGAACACAGGGTACAGCAAGAGGGAGGAATGAAGGACATCAATATTAGTAGAGAAAAGGTGTTGGGGAAATTGATGGGATTGAAGATTGATAAATGAATATGAGAAATAGGAGCAGGAGTAGGCCATCTAGCCCTTTGAGCCTGCCCTGCCATTCAATAAGATCATGGCTGATCTGAAGTGGATCAGTTCCACTTTCCCGCTTTCTCCCCAGAACCCTTAATTCCCTTGTCTATCAAAAACCTATCTACCTGTGACTTAAATATATTCAGCAAGGTAGCCTCCATCACTTCAACAGGCAGAGAATTCCAGAGATTCACCACCTTTTGAGTGAAGAAGTTCCTCCTCAACTCTGTTCTAAACTGCACCCCACCCCGCTTTTTGAAACTGTGCCCTCTAGTTCTGTTTTCCTTTCTAAGCAGAAAGAATCTCTATCTCTACCCTCTCTGCTTCCTGTTAGATAACCAATCCTCAATCCACGCTAACACTTTACCCCCAACTCCGTGTACCCTAACCTTCTGCAGCAACCTTTTGTGAGGCACCTTATCGAACACCTTTTGGAAATCCAAAAACACCACATCCACCGGTTCCCCTCTGTCTACCACACTAGACACATCTTCATAGAAATCCAGTAAATTCGTTAAACATGACTTCCCCTTCATGAATCCGTGCTGCATCTGCTTGATCAAACCGTTCTTTTCTAGGTGTCCTGCTATTTCTTCTTTGATGATGGATTCTAGCATTTTTCCAACTACGGATGTTAAACTAAGAGGCCAATAATTCCCTGCCTTTTGTCTGCAACTTTTTTTAAACAGCGGCACAACGTTAGCTGTTTTCCCATCCTCTGGCACTTCCCCAGAGTCCAGCGAATTTTGATAAACAATTACTAAGGAATCTGCTATTACTTCTGCCATTTCTTTCAGAACCCTGGGACGCATTCCATCCGGTCCCGGGGACTTGTCCATCTTCAGTCCCATTAGTCTACCAAGCACTACCTCTCTGGTAACAGTAATTGTATCAAGGACCTCATATCCTACCATCCTTCTATCTTTAATATTCGGTAAGCTATTTGTATCCTCCTCCGTGAAGACTGACACAAAAAAAAACTTACTTTTTTCTCAGCCATTTCCTCGTTTCTCACCATTAAATGCCCCCTCTCATCCTCCAAGAGTCCAACATTCACTCTAGCCAGTCTCCTCCTCTTTATATATTTGTAAAAACTTTTACTATTTTTTTCTATTTAGAGCTAGTTTAGCTTCATACTCTATCTTTCCTTTCTTTATCACTTTCTTAGTCATTCTTTGTTGTTTTTTAACTCTTTCCCAATCTAATTCCCCACTATTTTTAGCCGCTCTGTACGCATCAGCTTTTAATTTAATACTCTCCTTTATTTCCTTTGATAACCATGGCTGGTTATCCCTTCTCTTACAGTCCTTCTTTGCCATCGGAAGTACTGCTGAGTACTGAAAAAGATCTCCTTAAAAATCCTCCATTGTTCCTCAGATGTCCTACCAACCAATCTGCGCCCCCAATCTACATTTGCCAATTCCGCCCTCATCGATGGCCAGAGCCTGTTAATTTAGAATACTAAAGGCAGAGGCTGTATAAATAGTAGATGCATTCCTGGTCATCTTCTAAGATTCAAGACTCTGGAACAGTTCCTATAAATTGGAAGGTAGCTAATGGGACCCCACTATTTAAAAAGGGAGGTAGAGAGAAAACAGGGAATTTTAGATCTGGCAACTTGATATCAGTATTGGATAAAATTCTGGAATCTGTTATCAAGGATTTTATAGCAGAGCACTTGGAAAATGGTGGTAAAATTGGACAGAGTTAGCATGGATTTATGAAAAGGAAATCACGCTTGACAAATCTACTGGAATTTTTTGAACATGCAGCTATTATAGCTGATGAGGGGGGGCAAACCAACCTGGTTCTTTTGGACTTAGAGGGCTTTTGATAAAGTCCCACATAGATTATCGTGTAAAATTAAAGTAAAAATAATGTTTATTTGTCACAAGTCTACATTACCTCTGCAATGAAGTTACTGCGAAAATCCTCTAGGCGCCCCACACCAGCACTTGTTCGGGTACACCGAGGGAGAATTTAGGACTGCCAATGCACCTAACCAACACATCTTTCCAGCTGTGGGAGGAAACCAGAGCACACAGAGGAAACCCAACAGACACGGGAAAAATGTGCGACTCTGCAGTCACCCAAGCCAGTAATCAAACCTGGGTCCTTGGCACTGTGAGGCAGCAGTGCGAACCATTGTGGGATTGGGGATAGTGTACTGAGATGGATATAACATTGGTTGGTAGACATGAAACAAAGAGTAGGAATAGGTATTTTTCTGAAGAGCAGGCAGTGACTTATGGGGTACCACAAAGATCGGTGCTAGGACCCCAGCTATTCACAATTTACATTAATGATTCAGTTCAGGGAACTAACTGTAATGTCACCAGGTTTGAAGATGACACAAAACTAGGTAGGAGGGTAAGTTGTGATGAGGATGCAGCGATACCTTAATGTGATTTGAACAAGTCAAGTAAGTGGGTAAATGCATGGCAGATGCAATGGGTGTCCTTGTATACCAGTCAATGAAGGTAAGCATGCAGGTGCAGCAGGCAGTAAAGAAGGCAAATGGTCTGTTGGCCTTCATAGTGACAGGATGAGTGTAGGAATAAGGATATCTTACTTAAATAATACGGGGCCATGTTGCAGTTCTACTACAGGGCCATGTTGCAGTTCTAGTCTCCTTATCTGAGGAAGGATATTCTTGCAATAGACAAAGCCCAGCAAAGGTTTATTGACTAATTTCTGAGATGGTGGGACTGACATACGAGGAGAAATCAAGTCAGTTAGTATTGTATTCACTGGAGTTACATAGAATGATTGCATTCTACATGGCAAACTATATTGGTGTAAACAGCAGGTGAACATACTGCTATGTTTCTATGTCTTCACCTAGAGAGTAGTAAGCCTGTGGAATTCACCACCATAGAAAACAGTTGAGAGCAAAAATTGTATGTTTTCAAGACAGAGTATCTGATGAGGGTGAAGCCCCTGGAGAAGACATTGATCCTGAGCTGACGGCTTTGCGTTGATCTTCTGCCAGACCAGATTCATTGCTTGCTGAAGGACCACTGAGTTGCAGCATTCCATGGGAGCCTGAAAGTCTCTGAATCAGTTAACTTTGGGAATGGACATCGCCTTGGTGGGGGGGGTTTTTTTTGCTTGGAACGTACTAACGTGGCCCCTTTTTAAAGAGGTGATCCTTTGCGTGATCTGGCCACACCCTATTTAAGGCCATTTAGGAGTGAGGGTGCTTCAGAAGGAGCCAGGTTAGAGAAGGGAATAAACTGTTTCTCAGACCCTTACCCTGCATATTAGCTTAATAAACCCTTTGTTCAACCACATCGAGTCACCTCCAGTTACTGCAGTCACCATATAAAAACACAGCAGCACGTTCACCCACAGTCCATTCCAATACTGTCACCATAGAGAAACACAGCACCCTGTACACCCACTGTCTACACCAATACTGTCACCCCTATAGAAACACAGCAACATGTTCACCCACTGTCTATACCAATACTGTCACCCCTATAGAAACACAGCAGCATGTTCACCCACTGTCTATACCAATACTGTCACCATACAGAAACATAGCAACATGTTCACCCACTGTCAACACCAATACTGTCACCCCACAGAAACACAGCACCCTGTTCACCCACTGTCTACACCAATACTGTCACCATATAGAAACACAGCAACATGTTCACCCACTGTCTATACCAATACTGTCACCCCTATAGAAACACAGCAGCATGTTCACCCACTGTCTATACCAATACTGTCACCCCTATAGAAACACAGCAACATGTTCACCCACTGTCTATACCAATACTGTCACCCCTATAGAAACACAGCAGCATGTTCACCCACTGTCTATACCAATACTGTCACCCCTATAGAAACACAGCAGCATGTTCACCCACTGTCTATACCAATACTGTCACCCTACAGAAAGACAGCACCCTGTTCACCCACTGTCTATACCAATACTGTCACCATATAGAAACACAGCAACATGGTCACCCACTGTCTATACCAATAGTCACCCCTATAGAAACACAGCACCCTGTTCACCCAGTCTATACCAATGCAGTCACCATATAGAAACACAGCAGCATGTTCACCCACTGTCTGCACCCTGTTCATCCACTGTCTACACCAATACTGTCACCCCACAGAAACACATGTTCACCCGCTGTCTAGACCAATACTGCCACCCCTATAGAAACACAGCAGCACATTCACCCACTGACTATACCAATACTGTCACCTCTATAGAAACACAGCAACATGTTCACCCACTGTCTATACCAATACTGTCACCCCTATAGAAACACAGCAGCATGTTCACCCACTGTCTATACCAATACTGTCACCATACAGAAACACAGCAACATGTTCACATGAGAACATAAGAAATAGGAGCAGTAGGCGGCCATCTGGCCCTTCAAGCCTGCCCCGCCATTCAATAAGATCATGGCTGATCTGTCATGGCTCAGTTCCACATTCCCGCCCTCTCCCCATAACCCTTAATCCCCTCTCTTATCAAAAACCCATCAACCCGCGTCTTAAAAATATTTAGCGAGGCAGCCTCCACCACTTCAACAGGCAGAGAATTCCAGAGATTCACCACCCTTTGAGTGAAGAAATTCCTCCTCAACTCCGTTCTAAACCACCCCCCCTTTATCTTGAGGCTGCGCCCCCTAGTCCTACTGTCCTTTCTGAACGGGAAGAGTCTCTCCACCTCTATCCTATCCATCCCATTCATCATCTTATACGTCTCAATGAGATCTCCCCTCATTCTTCTAAACTCTAACGAGTACAAGCCTAGTTTATTCAGCCCCTCCTCATAGCTCAACCCCCTCAACTCCGGCATCAGCCTAGTAAACCTCCTCTGCACTCCCAAGGCCAAAATATCCTTGCGTAAGTACGGCGCCCAAAACTGCACACTGTACTCTAGCTGCGGCCTCACCAATGCCCTATATAGCCGCAGCAAGACCTCCCTACTGTCCACACCAATACTTTCATCCTACAGAAACACAGCACTCTGTTCACCCACTGACTATACCAATACTGTCACCCCTATAGAAACACAGCACCCTGTTCACCCACTGTCCACACTAATACTGTCACCCTACAGAAACACAGCACCCTGTTCACCCACTGTCTATACCAATACTGTCACCCCTATAGAAGCACAGCAGCATGTTCACCCACTGTCTATACCAATACTGTCACCATATAGAAACACAGCAGCATGTTCACCCACTGTCTATACCAATACTGTCACCCTACAGAAACACAGCAGCATGTTCACCCACTGTCTATACCAATACTGTCACCCTACAGAAACACAGCAGCATGTTCACCCACTGTCTATACCAATACTGTCACCATATAGAAACACAGCAGCATGTTCACCCACTGTCTATACCAATACTGTCACCATATAGAAACACAGCAGCATGTTCACCCACTGTCTATACCAATACTGTCACCCTACAGAAACACAGCAGCATGTTCACCCACTGTCTATACCAATACTGTCACCATATAGAAACACAGCAGCATGTTCACCCACTGTCTATACCAATACTGTCACCATATAGAAACACAGCAGCATGTTCACCCACTGTCTATACCAATACTGTCACCCCTATAGAAACACAGCAACATGTTCACCCACTGTCTATACCAATAATGTCACCATATAGAAACACAGCAGCATGTTCACCCACTGTCTATACCAATACTGTCACCCCTATAGAAACACAGCAGCATGTTCACCCACTGTCTATACCAATACTGTCACCATATAGAAACACAGCAGCATGTTCACCCACTGTCTATACCAATACTGTCACCCCTATAGAAGCACAGCAGCATGTTCACCCACTGTCTATACCAATACTGTCACCATATAGAAACACAGCAGCATGTTCACCCACTGTCTATACCAATACTGTCACCCCTATAGAAACACAGCAGCATGTTCACCCACTGTCTATACCAATACTGTCACCCCTATAGAAACACAGCAGCATGTTCACCCACTGTCTATACCAATACTGTCACCATATAGAAACACAGCAGCATGTTCACCCACTGTCTATACCAATACTGTCACCCTACAGAAACACAGCAGCATGTTCACCCACTGTCTATACCAATACTGTCACCATATAGAAACACAGCAGCATGTTCACCCACTGTCTATACCAATACTGTCACCCTACAGAAACACAGCACCCTGTTCACCCACTGTCTATACCAATACTGTCACCCCTATAGAAACACAGCAGCATGTTCACCCACTGTCTATACCAACACTATCACCATATAGAAAGACAGCACCCTGTTCACCCACTGTCTATACCAATACTGTCACCATATAGAAACACAGCAGCATGTTCACCCACTGTCTATACCAATACTGTCACCCCTATAGAAACACAGCAGCATGTTCACCCACTGTCTATACCAACACTGTCACCATATAGAAACACAGCAGCATGTTCACCCACTGTCTATACCAATACTGTCACCATATAGAAACACAGCAGCATGTTCAACCACTGTCAATACCAACACTGTCACCATATAGAAACACAGCAGCATGTTCACCCACTGTCTATACCAACACTGTCAACCCCCCCCACCACTTCACCCTCAGGGCCACCTTTCCCACCACCCTCCCCCCCCACCCCACCACCCTCAGGGCCACCTTTCCTACCCCACCCCTCCCTACTTCACCCTCAGGGCCGCCTTCCCCCCTGCCTCACCCTCAGGGCCGCCTTCCCCCCGCTTCACCCTCAGGGCCGCCTCCCCACCCCCCTTCACCCTCAGGGCCACCTTTCCCACCACCCCCCTCAAGGCCACCTTCCCCCCACCACTCCCTACTTCACCTTCAGGGCCGCCCCCCCCCCCACACAATCCTCAGGGCCGCCCCCCCCCCCACACAATCCTCAGGGCCGCCTCCCCCCCCCCAACACAATCCTCAGGGCCGCCCCCCCCCCCCCCAATCCCTTCCCGGCTTCACCCTCAGGGCCGCCCCTCAGTACTTTGAGGATTTATCTTCATGATGCCGACTTTCCTCTTGCTGAAGATGGTGTACCTCCTCACCCTCAGCCCCCTCCCCTCACCCTCAGTATATTTTGAGGGTTTACCTTCTTCATGATGCCGGTTTTCCTCTTGCTAAAGGTGGTGTACCTCCTCAGTTTGTTGTCGATGAATTCCATTTTGATCTTCACTCGGCCTCGGGTTTTCTTGCCAGGTTTCAGGCCTCCTCCCGCGGCTGAGGTCGCTCCCGGAGCCGCCGTTCCCGGCGCCGCCAGACTCCCGCCCTCTAGGCCGGCTTCATGGCCGCTGACCCCGGCCAGGCCTGCGGCGGCGGACGCCTCCAGCTCACAGAGTCTCCGCTTGAGCGGTCGCCTGTCGATGGGGGCCCGGCTCAGCAGCAGCTCCTCCTCATCCTCGCTGCTGCCCTCGGAACCGCTGTAAGGAGCGGACAGCTGGGCCTCCCGCTCCCGCCCGCCGCCCAGCAGCAGCCCCGGGCCCGAGGCCGGCTGGAGGCTGCCCGCCGGCGGCGAGGAGGAGCTGCTGCTCTCGGGGGGAGCGGCTCCAGCCGGACTCTGTAGCATGTTCCCGGGGCTGGGGCCGGGATCCCGCTCTCCCTCCCTGTCTCCAATCCCCCTCAGCCCCGCTCCCAGCCCGAGCCTCTCTCCCCCTGTCCCGCTCCAAGCCTCAGCCTCTCCCCCGGGTCTATCCTCAGCCTCTCTCCGGTTTCCCCCGGTGCCAGCCTCTCTATCCCGGTCCCTGTCCCCCGGTGCCAGCCTCTCTATCCCTCTTCCCCACTCTGTATCCCAAACTCCCCCAGTCTGTATTCCTCTCTATCACTGTCTCTCTCCCGGGAAGCGGTTACAATGTGGATCCTGGTCCCGGTCTGTGTCCCGGGAAGCGGTTACAATGTGGATCCCGGACACACCGGGAGAGGAAACCCAGGCCTCATCACACACACTGATATATAACACACCACCCACAAAAAGAGTCCCAGTGAGCTGTCCGCCCACATCAGGCCGATCCTGATGGGGCAGCAGTGACAGTATCCGGGGAGCAGACAGTCCGGGCAGCAGACACTCCGGGCGCCACAGCGGTATCAGTCTATGTGTAGGCAGAGCTCGTGAGTGGGCTCGCGGAGATTATTAGCACAGTGAGCCGCCCCAGCACTACTTTTCCCATATACAGACACAATCGCTCCTTTTATGGCGGGTGTCCGGGCGGAAGGAGTAGTGAGGGGGCAGGGGGGGGCCGGCGGAGGGGGGGGGGTGAGAAGGTCTGCTGGAGAGGAGCGGAGCGCAGTGATTGGATGAATGGGGCGGACGGGGTACGGTGATTGGGTGAGCGGGGTTGGCGGAGGGCAGTGGGGCGGTGCGCCGCCGCCCGGCACTACTTTCCCCATA